>NC_140072.1:48543885-48571385 GCF_964194135.1 Talpa europaea
TTTGTGCTTTCTCCCTTTTTTCCTTTGTGAGCCTGGCTAGGGGTTTGTCTATTTTATTGATTTTTTCAAAGAACCAGCTCTTGGTTTCATTGATCTTTTGGATTGTTTTTTTAGTTTCAATTTCATTTATTTCTGCTTTGGTTTTTATTATTTCTTTTCTTCTACTGGTTTTGGGGTTTTTTTGTTGTTCTTTTTCTAGATCTTTGAGCTTCGAGATTAGGTTGTTTCTTTGCGTTCTTTCTTGTTTCTTGATGTGAGCTTCTATTGCTATATATTTTCCTCTTATTACTGCTTTTGCTGCATCCCATACATTTAGGATATTGGTGTCCTCCTTGTCGTTCAATTCAAAAAATTTTTTAATTTCTTCTTTGATCTCCTCATTAGTCCAATGGTCTTCCAGTAGTGTGGTTTTTAATCTCCATGAGGTAGGAAAGTTCCTTGCCTTCTTTTTATGGTTTATTTCTAGTTTGATGCCTTCATGGTCAGAAAAGATGGTTGATATGATTTCAATCTTGGTGTATCTGTTGATGTTTGTCTTGTGCCCCAGTATGTGATCGATCCTGGAGAATGATCCGTGTGCGCTTGAGAAAAATGTGTACTCCGTTTTTTTGGGGTTTAGTGTTCTATAGATGTCTGTTAAGCCCAATTGCTCTAGGTCCTTATTTAGAGCTTTAGTTTCTTTACTTATTTTTTGTCTTGTTGATCTATCCATTGTTGATAGTGGTGTGTTGAAGTCTCCCACTACGTATGTGTTTTCTCTGATGTCTGTTTTCAGAGAGGACAACAGTTGTCTGATATATTTTGGTGCTCCTTCGTTTGGTGAGTATATGTTAATGAGTGTTATTTCTTCTTGAAGTATTGTCCCCTTGATCATAATGTAGTGACCCTTGGGGTCTCTTTTTATCTTTTTGAGTTTGAAATCTGTTTTATCTGATATAAGTATAGCTGTTCCTGCTTTCTTTTTTGGTCCATTTGCTTGTAGGATTGTTTTCCATCCTTTAACTTTGAGCCTATTTTTATCTTTTGTAGCTAAATGTGTTTCCTGGAGACAGCAAAAGGTTGGGTTTTGTTTCTTAATCCAGGCTGCAACTCTGTGTCTTTTTATTGAAGAGTTTAGTCCATTTACATTCAGAGTTATTATTGATATGTTAACATCTGTATTTGCCATTGTGTTTGTCTTTCCTTTGATTTTATTTATTTATTCTTTTAATAACTTTTTTTTTGGCCTTCTTTCATTGTTATTCGTCCCTCTGAGGTTCTGGCTTTAGGACTCCTTGTAGTATTTTTTGGAGTGGGGGTTTAGTTGCAATGAAATTCCGGAGTTTCTGTTTGTCTGGAAAGGTCCATATTCTTTCTTCAAAGAGGAAGGAGAGCTTTGCGGGATAGAGTATTCTTGGTTGGCATCTGTTTTCTTGGAGTCTGTTGACTATGTCCCTCCACTCTCTCCTTGCCCGTAGTGTTTCTTCGGAGAAGTCTGATGTCAGCCTGATTGGTTTTCCTTTGAATGTTATCTGTTTCTTCCCTCTTGCCAGCTTCATTATTTTTTCCTTGTCCTGGATTCTTGGGAGCTTTACTATTATGTGTCTTGCTGTATTTTTCCTTTCGTCGTGGAAGTTTGGTGTTCTTCTTGCTTCTTGTATATCAATTTTCAGCTCCTTCTTCACATTTGGGAAGTTCTCTTCAATTATCTCTTTGAATATTTTCTCTGTTCCTACATCTCTCTCCTCTCCTTCTGGTATTCCTATAACTCTTATATTTCCTTTCCTCATGGAGTCAGATAGTTCCCGAAGTCTTTCTTCGTTCTTTTTCCTTCGTACTTCTCTTTCCTTTTCTGTTTTGGTTCTTTTTATTTCTATGTCTTCAAGATTACTTATTCGTTCTTCCATTTCATCTATTCTGCTTTCATTGCTTTTCCCAGAATTCTTTAGTTCTTCCATTAATTCTTTGATCTCCTGCATTTCTTTTACTTCCCTCTTTAGGGACTCAATTTCTTTCTTCTGACCATTGTTTTCCCTCTCTAGGGACTCAATTGCATTCTTCTGATCGTTGATTATTTTTCCCTTATCATTGTTTTCCTTTATGACTTCTGTTAGTTTTTTAATCACGGCAATTTTAAATTCTCTTTCTGGAAGGCTCAGAAATTCTTCCAAGTTATTGTCTTTGCAATCTGGGGGCTGGCTTTCTTTTTGTGGTGTGCTTTTTCTCTGGAGAGTTGCTAGGTTGCGTGTGGTTCTTCTCTTCCCTACTGTCTGTTTTCTAATTTGCCGTATGCGTTGGGACACTGTGTAGTTGGGACTGGCCGACATCTTGGGTGGGCTTCTCTGTTCCCCTCTGGTTCTTCCAGGAGTCATCTGTCAGTTTCAAGCAGTCTTTACTGGAGAAAGGTCCCTGTTCTAAAATGCCGATGTAGGGACACACTCCCCTGTGCGCCTGGTCTGCCCCGGCGGTGGGTTCCTGCTCCCCTCTGGGCTTGGACTGCAGGCCAGAGGGGGTCTGGCGTGGGCGAACTTCCCCCGCTCACCTCTGGCTCCTGAGGAAGCCTTCTGCAGGTAGTCTTTACTGAAGAAATGTCCCTGTTCTAAAATGGTGATGTGGGACACACTCCCTGCGTGTCTGGTCTCAGGCACACTCTTCTGCGCACCTGGTCTGCCCCGGCTGTGGGTGCTCGCTCTCCCTGTGGGCTCAGACTACTTGTTCGGAAGGGGCCCGGTGTGGGCAAACTCCCCAGCTGGCCACTAGCTCCTTCAGGAGCCTCTGCTGGCTTCAAGTCGCTAGGTGGTGCCAGAGATCTCTCCTAGAGCCCTTGGGGAGCTGATTTTCCACCCCGTGGGACAGGGAGCAGAGCGGGGATGGTAGGGTACACCTCAACGGCTTTGGGGTGCTGTGTCTGCCTTGTGCCCCACCGTCGTGGGGAACCCACGCCCCTAATTTCGTGCCCCGGGTCTCTGTTCCAAAGCCCTCAGTTCCAGGACGCGGGCTGTAGCCCAGATCAGTGGGGCGGGAATGGCGCCTTTTGAATCCTGCTCCCCTGCCTGGGCGCCTTGTTCCTGCTCACTCAGGATGGGCCTCCGCCGTCTCCCCCTAATTTCGTGCCCGGGTCTCAGTTCCAAAGCCCTCAATTCCAGGATGCGGGCTGTAGCCCAGATCAGTGGCGCGGGAATGGCGCCTTTTGAGTCCAGCTCCCTTGCCTGGGCGCCTTGTTCCTGCTCACTCAGGGAGGGCCTCCGCAGTCTCCCCCTAATTTCGTGCCCCGGGTCTCAGTTCCAAAGCCCTCAGTTCCAGGACGCGGGCTGTAGCCCAGATCAGTGGCGCGGGAATGGCGCCTTTTGAATCCCGCTCCCCTGCCTGGGCGCCTTGTTCCTGCTCACTCAGGGAGGGCCTCCGCTGTCTCCCCCTAATTTCGTGCCCCGGGTCTCAGTTCCAAAGCCCTCAGTTCCAGGACGCGGGCTGTAGCCCAGATCAGTGGCGCGGGAATGGCGCCTTTTGAGTCCAGCTCCCTTGCCTGGGCGCCTTGTTCCTGCTCACTCAGGGAGGGCCTCCGCAGTCTCCCCCTAATTTCGTGCCCCGGGTCTCAGTTCCAAAGCCCTCAGTTCCAGGACGCAGGCTGTAGCCCAGATCAGTGGCGCGGGAATGGCGCCTTTTGAATCCCGCTCCCCTGCCTGGGCGCCTTGTTCCTGCTCACTCAGGGAGGGCCTCCGCCGTCTCCCCGCAAGCCTAGGTCGCAGGCGCGGGGACCTGGGCAGCTGCGATCCGGTCCGGATCCGCGCCGCTTTCCGCACGCAACCTTACCGGGCTGCCGGGGCTGTGTGCTGGTGCTGGTCTCCTCCTGGTGGGCGTGGCTCTCTTTAATGGCGGCTGGAGCTCACCTGCGGCGGATCCTGCAGGGTTCGCCTCTCCCGTTCACGGGGTGTGGTGGCTGCAATAGTTCCTTTCCACTCACAGTCCCACTTGCTGCGTCCGTTTTTCTTGTTGGCCGTTTTGGTTTGTTGTTTCCCTCCTTTCTGCAGGTCGGAGAGTGCCGACTTTGTGGGCGGGGGAGGGGAGCAGGGTTCTGCGCTTCCCTCCCTTCTCGTCCTCTTTTATGGCAACTTTCTTCTTCGGGCAGTTTGCTGGAGTCGTCCGTTTATCTTCCGTGTCCCAGTTCTCACTGGGACCTGCCGCTTTTCCTCCCTATTAACTTTTTTTAATGGGAGATCTTACTCGCAGCGTCTCCTCGCCGCCATGTTGCTCCGCCCCCCTCCAGTGGTGAGATTTAGATTAGCAGTAGACAAAGGACTGAAGGAATATTTGGTGTGGTGATACCTGGAAACTGGTTTGTCATTAAACAGGTCAAAATGATAATTATAGACTATTCCTAATCTTCAATTAAATTTAACTCTGTTATATGAGACTAAGAGTAACACAACATCTCTCCAGATTTCAGTAACTGTCAACTAAATGAATTCTGGCACTAACATTGAGACTCAGGACAGACATACTATCTCTCCTTGCAAAGCAAACCCAATATGTTGTGAAGTTATTCAGAGATGAAGAAAAGATAAATTCCCTCACCAAGATATAATTGCCTCATATCTTACACATTTATAGCAATGTTGAAAATATATAAAAGCAAATATCCTGCCAGTGGTCTAAAGTTCACCATCAGGCATTAGCACTTTCAAGGTTCTATAGAGAAAATTGGTTGGCTCATTAAATGATTCTCAATCATTGCCTTGAATAAGAATAGCACATATACGATAGTTGATAGGACAAAAACCACTGTGCAAGAAACACCTAGCCTTATGCTTCAGAGCTTTAACAGATTGCTGGCTGGGTGAGAAAAAATTTATTCCTTTTACATCTCACAGAGAAATTATTCCAGAGCATTCTGGGAACTCATTTCTTTACAACATCTGGAAAGGAGACTGAATATTGATCTCTTTAGACAGCTATGTTTTGTCGAGGGTGACGGTTTCTATATTCAAGGGAAAAGTTATTTGAGAATAATGAAGACATTTCACATAGCAAACCCCCATACACATCCAGATAAAAAAGGTGAATCTTTGGCTCAGGTTGTGCAAGTGAATACAAAAGGTAAGAGTAAAAATGTAGTGATCACTGCTGCTTTGCTGCCAGTTTATCACAGAAAAGGCCTCTCACAGCTGCAGGCTGGTGTCACCTGCAACACCGTGTTTGCTTGAGAAAATGCACATGGGTCAAAGCTGACAGAATAGCCAGCGGGGCCTCCCTGTGTTTTTCTTTCTAAACCCCTTCAATTTCATTGCCCTGGCGTTGCATCATCCTTTTGTTAATAATATGTATTGTATTCATCCCTTGAATCCATAGTTTAAGGGCCACACCAGTCTTTTTTTTTTTTTAGGATTTATTTATTTATGCATACAAGAGCTGGGACATAGGCCAGAGATGTAAGGGGTGAGAGGATTCACCAGAAACAGAGTGGGGAGCAAAACAGGCGGAGCTACTGAAATACACTGCTGAGGGGAGCAGCAGGTGAGACAGGAGACGTCTGCTACGCCATGTGAGTCACCTCCCTAGCTAGGGATCGAACTTGTGCTGCAGTGGCTGCCAATTGCTTCACAGTGCTGACGCCTAACCCCTTGTCCCACCAGGGAGCCCCAAGGACTGCAATAGTCTTATATTGCCATCTTCTCATTAATTAATCAGTTATCATTAGCATTCAGTATACACCCAGATGTGATTTCTAAATATATTGCAAATGCAAAACTGTCATCCCTCATTGATCAGTTGGAGTTACTGGGAAATTATTAATCCTTTTATACCAATATGTTTCATATATTATTGAAAGACTGAGAAAATCTAGCCAGTCTTTAAACAAAGCTCCCCTCTATGTAGGCCTTATGTAACCAAATATCCAAACATTATTTTCCCTTAGCCTTTCTCTTCCTCTTCAAAGCTATAATATTGTTCATAGAATTTTATCAGTTGATTTTCATGAACCATGTGCATTAATATTGTTAAGTATATATCTAATCATATGATTGAGAACAGTATCAAAATTAGAAGCTGAAATGAAATCTGGAGCTACTATTTGAAAAAAGGTTAATGAACTCCAAATATATGAACCTCTAACAGTGCAAAGTTTTTGATAAAGAACGTTATTTTAGAGATCTTGTTTCTCTCTTGATTTGGGTAGATGTACTTACTTAAAAGCTTCAGAATGGAGGAAATAGGGTAATTGCTGGCTGTCTCATATTCTTGGTCTTGATTAAAAGTAATGCACACAAAGAACAGAGAGAATTATACTATGGTCTAAAGTGTTATTCAATCTCAGTTGAACAGGACAGCGATGGCATTTGTTTATTTTTTCTTGTATTTAACAATGATATATTTTACACCAATTCTGAACAAAGTTATACCTACATGTACCCTATTTTCCTATTCAGCTGTAAATTTGTGAAATTATAAAAACCTGAGGTTCTTAGTATCCAATTACATCTTTACAAACAGATACATTTAATAAAACCAGTCCTATCACCCAACTTTATTTGAGGAGCGAAAGGCACCATTAATTTTAACTCAGCCATCCATATACCATGTTATTAGATTTCCGAATTATGAGAATAAATGTCTTATGTTTCTTTATCTTTCTTACTTAGCTGGCAGAAACCTTAGGTAATACAGAACATTGTGATGTGGTTAATAAAGCCCATAGAGAAACTGGAGATTCTCCATTCAGTTAGAAGAGAATGTGTGTAAATATGCATTTCCAGCTGGGTCACGCCTTCTACCCATTCTGCATCCTCTTCATCATTCACATTAAAATGAAGAGGGGGAAGTCATTATAACCCTGCAGTATTTTCCCAGGACACAGTTGCCTTCATCATCCATCATATCTCTTTCATCTCAGATCATACATTGTACATTCTTACCCTAAAATATTTGTTTTCTGAGACTATTAAAATAGAAAATGTCAAAATGCTAGCCCTGATGTAAATATTTTCTTCATATTATTTTCATGCCTTTTTACATGACATCATCCTCTAGCAAGTTTTGCATTCAAAACTTGTCAAGGCCTGACAAGAGGTGTTAATAATATTGTTAGGCTAAATAGTTCCCTCTTGTTCATTCTATGAAGATGGACACACTCTATTTATAGAGCCCACCCTAGCAGACACATGGGAAAACCTCCCTCCTTTGCTCTTAATTTGTGTGGACATGATTGTACTGAAATAAAAAAAAATCAGTCGATAAACATATATAAGCACTTACTTTTTAGTGTGAAAAAAGTTTGAGCATAGCTAACAAATAATGAAAGTCTGTGAAAGTATAGTATTTGTCAGAAACACAGTAGTAAGTAGAAGTAATTCTAATATGTATGATATAACAAAATGGAGAGTCTTATTTTAAGCTACTTAAAATCTGTCTTTTTCCATTTTAAAGTGGAAATTTCATCACCCTGGTGTCAGGCTGTATGATTCCAAAATCAGTAAGGAATATATAAGGAACTGGGAGAAGAAAAGGAATTGAAGTTAAACATAATTATTTTAAAGAGGTTGTGAAAAGAAAAAGCCATTAACCTATCATATCACCAAAGTGAGGCAAATTAGCTGCACTTTCTGAGTCATAAATTAGAATACCAAAAAACATTCCAAGAGGCAGTCTGTGGGAAAAACAATAGCACATTTTTACTTTGTATAGTGTGCTATGGTAAAGACTTAAGGTGTTTCATGTATCAATCCACACTGCAATCCCCTGGAAAAGTACTCATAGATCTCCATTTTAGAAATAGAGAATCAGTGACTTTAGAAATCTGCCTCAAGTCATACATCTAGCAATTGGTGGAGCTGAATTTAGAAAGTAGATCTTTCTACCAATCAAATCTAGGGCCTACAATAGTGCAAGGCTTAAAGTACGCTCTACATACCTCTTATCAGTGCTACTTAAATGGTACTTTCTACTGCTTTTCATATGGCTGTCGGAGAACATGAACATAGACTTGGCTGTCACAGAACTTTTTATTTTGTGTCCTTTACCCTCTGCTTAAATCCATCCCTCAGACCTAATGTTAAATCCTACTCTTGGGTAGTAGCCCTTTAACTTAGTTCTTTAATTTGCAGAAAAATATACATTATTCTGGGGATTATAAAACATAAAGCAGAAGCTTAAGTGTGACTATGTGGAAATTAGGTGGATGTGGAATAATCATGGTTAAAAGCAAGAAATTTCTAGAGAATTCCAGTGCCATCCCCACCCCCACCAAGCCCAAGGACCAATAGTAAAAGTAATAACAATAGTAGTGAATTTCTCTCTACTAAGAATTACTAAACCAGACTTTATAACAATTAAAAAAATGATTCATAAACCCCTTACAAGCTTTATTCATTAAAAAATAAAATACAGAGCCTCCCCTGGTGGCACAGGTGGTTGAGCACCTCTGCAGCGAGGGTTCGATCCTCGCTGGCTGGCAAGGGTCCCACATGGCGTGTTAGACCTCTCCTGTCTTGCCCACTGCTCCCCTCAGCAGTATATTTTGTCAATCTGCCTGTTCTGCTCTCTGCTCTGTCTCTGGTGAATCCTCTCACTCTCCCACGCATCTGGCCTGTATCCGGTTCTTGTGTAAATGAATAAATAAATCTTTAAATAAATAAATAAATAAACAAATAAACAAATAAATAAATAAAAGACAAAAAAAATGTAGTTCATAACTGGTGAAAAAAAGAGCCTGGAGAAATCGGGGACTGAAAAGTCATTTCAATGGGAAAGGAAATAATATCCTTGTCGCCTCTGCCCTCCTTATGTGTGACAATATAGCTAGCATTCACCTGTTATTATTGAGTTTTAGGATTCTCTACATATTTTGGATATTAATCCCTTGTCAGATAAGTGGGTCACTTACTTTTTCTCCAACGCCATGAGCTGCTGTTTTCTCTGTTGATTGTGCCCTTTGATATAAGAATATATTTAATTTTGATGAAGTTCATTTTGTCTATTTTTATTTTATTTCCTGTGCTTTGGAGTCATATTCATAGCCTGATTTTAACATTTTTATAATACATTACAGCCATATATTTGTACCTGCATATAGCTATATCTCTCTCTTAATTGCTAAATGTGGCTCAATAATATTCATATAATATAATCTGTTTTTGCATACATTAAGAGACATTTGGGTTTCTTCTAACATTTAATTATTGTAAACCCTGTTGTAATTAATATCATTGTTCATGTATCTCTTTTCATATCTGTAGATTTTTCCATAAACTATTAGAAAGAATACCCGTGGATCAAAGGGAAGGTACACTCATTATTTTACAACATTCTATTAAACTTTCTTAAAAATTCTGACACTTATAAGCTAACCTATTTTCTTATTCCTTTGACTACATGATTCAATTTTTCAGCCACTGGGTCAAAAATGATGCATTATTGTTGCCTGAAATTGAATAAAATCATAATGGCTAATAAAATACTATTTTATTAATATAGCTTCAATGAATTGCTCATTATATTTTGGAGAGTATTATTTTATTTTTAATAAAATACTGCTACACATAATATTGAATATAAATGTCATTTATTCATGTATCTAGAAGTATCATAATATATATGTAAAGGATGAAAAAATCATTGCTGTTGACTTGGGCTTTTACTGAAAATTTTAAAAGATAGCTAATTTCTAATGAATTGCTGTCATTTGTTCTTTTGATTCTTTTTCTTTATAGATTGTACAAGAAACCTTTTTATATTATGGATATTATATCAACTTTATACCTTTGGGATTTTATTTCAAATTATTCATATCTGGAGGTTGCATTTTAACTTTGTTTATAAAAGAATTTGTTCCTTAACTTTATTGTGCTGTGACATGCTAATATTTATGTATAGACCAACGATTATTTTGTTTTTGAATTTTATAACTTCTGAAAATCACCGCTATTTATAAGATTATAAGAATAATCTCATATATTTTTATTCTCCCATATGCTAATAGTAATACCTACCAACCCTGGGAAAGGATACACAAAAGTGTGACTACCAGGAGACAGCTCACTGGAGCCAACAGTTGGCTATCATAGTCTGTAATCAAGATAAAAGCTAGGGCCATGGAATAACTTTAATTGTCACTGATGTAGGCTTTTCTGATATACTTGAAGTAGTAGTCATGTCCTTTAGCCTTTATTGACTTTGGGAGAGAAATACTTTCCATCAGACCTGGAAGCATTTTTTGAGACTTTTTCAAACCTACAGATGACCTATTTCACACTTCTTGCTCCCTCTTGTGGCAGAATTTTTAAATGTATATGCATGCCTTCCATGGATCCTGTAATGCACCAGGTGGGGTGCTTACAGCCTCCCTAAAGCTATCCCAAGATGATGCTAAATGCTCAGGTTTGTAGTCTCTTCTTTGCCAGCAGATTCAAAGCTAGCTTTCTGCATGTGCCCACGTGCAGTCTGCCAAAGCTAGCCAGGGAATTACCAAGGGATGAGGGATATGGAATGCTGTGGGTGACCGTGGACCAATCATGGGCATCCCCAAGTCATATTCCACTGACTTTTGGGTGAGCCTCCTGATGAAGTCTGTGACACATTGGGCAGCATCCATATTTCTTTTTTTCTTTCTTTGTTTTTCCCAAGCCTGACGGCTATTCTCTGATCTCCTCTCTGACCTCTGTTGTGCAGCTTGTGAGTTAGTACTCTGGAGAGGGTGAGGAAGAAAGAAATAAAGGTGTCTCTTTGGCAGTGTCTTACATAGCTGAGGAAGTCAAGCAATTGTTCCTTTATATACTCTTTTTCCCATGAGAAATCATAGGCTGAGAAAGTCACTTATGGTATTATCTTTACCACCTTGAAAGAGTGATTATTCAGATTAAGTTACATTTTTTAAAGCATCTGATATTGGATTTTTTTTTTTTTTTTGCTACATCTATATACTGAGAATTTTCTACTGGATTCTTTGGCTTCTAAATATCTCTCACACTCGTGGATGACTGCCTGTGGAAGGATACCACATGTTATTTTTGAGGGGGGTTGAGTTTCAGAAGAAATGTCTTATTCAGCCATCTTGGTGTCACCATGCTTAGAATACTGTCTAAATCCACTGGATCCAGACTCTACATCAAAATGGAAAGCTGGGAGGAGACTCTAGATGGCCTGACCAATGCTGGTCAGTATAAAGCAACCCTTTTTGAAAGGGTTTTTTTCCAAAACATATGTGTGTGTGCTCAATAATAATATATATGATAGATATATGCTCAAGCAAAAGAAAATTCAAAATATTAAAAATGTAGGCCAAAACAAGGAAGAGAAACATGTGATTTAATAAACTTCTTAGACATAGACTCTAAATATATGGCACAAATGATTGAAACAAAAAACATAAAAATGAAAAACAAAAAGCAAATAATAAAAAGAAAATTTATTTGCCTTAGTAATAACCTTTACCACTTTATTAAAATAGCTATATAAATGTATTTTTATTTTTTAAAGATTTATTTATTTATGCATACAAGAACTGGGGTACAGGCCAGAGGTACGGGAAGTGAGAAGATTCACCAGAAACATTGGTGAGACTGACTGACTGAAATACAGACTGACTGAAATACACTGCTAAGGGGAGCAGCGGGTGAGTCAGGAGAGGTCTGCTGAGCCATGTTGGTAGCTCCCTGGCCAGGCAGGGGATCAAACTGGTACTGCAGAGGCTGTGGATAGCTTCATAGTACTGTGCTTAACCCCTCGCACCACCGGAGAGGCCCTTATATATATATATATATTTTTTTTTTTTAAGAAGGAAAATGACAGCTGTTGGTGAATGTGTACAGAAATTATAATCCTTATACATTGCTGCTGGTAATGTAAAATGTTAATTAGTATTCCATTGTGTAAATAGCACAACTTCTTAATCCACTCCTCTTCCTTAGGCACTTGGATTGTTTATAACTTAGATATAGTAAATAGTGCTTCAGTGAACACAGGTGCGCATATATCCCTTCAAATTAGTGTTTTTGCATTTTTCAGGTAGCTACTGGGAGTAGAAATAATGGATCATATTGTATATTTATTTTTCATATTTTGAGAAAACTCTGTGATGTTTTCCATAGGAGTTGGACCCTTATTTACTGCCTGAAGGTTTCCTTTTCTCCACATCCTCACCAAGGCTTGTTTCAGGACTTTTCAATATGGATCATTCTCAAAGGTATGAAATGATATTTCACTATGGTTTTATTTCTCATTTCCCTGATGAAAAGTGATGATGACTTTTTTTTTTTTAAGTTCCTATTGTCCATCTCTCTGCCTCCTTTAGAGAAATGTTTATTCAGCTCTTCTGCCTATTTTTTAATTGGTGTATTTGTTTTCTCTTTGTTGAGTTGTATGAGTTATTTAAAAATCTTGGATATCAATTCCTTGTTATATATCTGGTGCACCAATATTTTCTCCCATTCAGAAACATGTCTTTTTGTTTAAATAATAGATTCTTTTGCTGTGCAGAAGTTTTTTAGTTTGATACAGTCAAAATTGTTTGTTTTTTTGTTGTTGTTGTTGTTTTTATTCCTGTTGCAGATAAATCCCAAAAGACACCACTGTTTTCTTCAGTGCATTTTATGGTTTTGGCTCTCGTATCCACAGCTTTAATCCATATTGAGTTAATTTTTCTGTAAGGAATGAGATGGTAATCTAGTTTCATTCTTTTGTCCATGTCTGTCCAGCTTTCCCCGTACCATTTTTTGAAGAGAGTCTCATATCTCCTATATATACTTTTGGTTACTTTGTCATAGGTTGTCCATAAATGTGCAGGTTTATTTCTGGGGTCTCATTTCTCTTCCATTTGTCTGTTTTTATTCCAGTATCATACTATTTTGATTACTATAGAAAATCATATGTTTAAAAGGAAGTATATCATTATATTGATTAAAGTGAAAAAGGAACACAATGTAAATATTTCTTTATATATATACTAAATATTATATAAATTTTATAGAATCAGTTATGGACTTTATTGCTGTATGTATGTATATTACATTATTTTAAAGTAATTTATATATTCATAATATAATCGTATACATATCATGATGCAAACACATCTCAGTGTACATTTATCAAAATATTAATAGCACTGTATGTTAATAATCTAATTATATGATTACACGCAATTCAGATATTTTGCTTACTTTTTTTCTTAAATTGACATGTATAATTTCTATAGTAAAATAACATTCATGGGCCTCTTAATTAAATTACACGATGGCGGTCTCTATGTCAAGCTAAAAACTGATTTTAAATCTAAGCAGCCTTTTTTTGCTTGTCCTCATACAAAGATGACTTTATTGAAGAGTTTAACTCAGTAAGCAAAATTAATCCAAGTGTTAATGCTTATGATATACACAGATACATGATTTTATTTATATAGTATCATTTCACTTCATCCATGTTTCGCACAATATTATTAGTATAATAGAGTGAGGAGGCAGAAGGTGGTGTCAGAATTGGGAGAAGGGTAATGACAGAAACGTGAGTTTTCATTATTGGGTAGTCTTTTGATATATATAATCCCATGTATGAATACATACATACGTATAAACACTGAAGTACACTGTATTCTTACAATGAAATATATTTCCAAGTATGTGGTGAAAAAATTCTGAATTTAAGAATGACAGAAAACATGCAAGACATGTTAAATAGAAACTTATTACCAAATATTGCTGTGCAATTGAGATAAATGAATTTGGTTAACTAATGGTTCTTTATTGCTGTTCTTAATCTTCTTAATTCTAATAGGAAAAATGGTCCATGTAGTGCTTTGAGGCTTAACTATTGTGAACATAAAAAAATGACTGAAAATTAATTTAGCAACTTCATTGATTAATGCATAATCTCTTTAGTGCACAGTGCCCCATTCACACTGTTATTGGATGGTTCTGTATGAGAGTGATTGTTGAAAGATTGGAGTGACTATGTTAATGATAGTGCTAGTACATTTTTTAACCCTGGCACATATTTCCATGCTTCACATGAACTTAGAAGTCTTTTAAACCATCCTATGCAGGAAGGAGAAAACTAAGAAAATAGCTGTGTCTCTGTGTCCAGCCTCCACTTCAATGAGAAAAGAATCCATTTTATTGCTACTAAAGGGGAAGCACTTTGAAAACTACTGAGACTATATCTCCAAACTCTATAGTGGATAGAGTTTTATGAATTTTTACTGTGGTTTTCAGTAGAAAAATATACTATAGCAACAACATTACCATCCTCCAGGCACCAATAATCTGAATAGTAAATTTAACTGTAACAATAAATCCGACAATCAAATTAGCACTTTTTCCTTAGACTACAATCCATTCATAATTAAACAACATGGAAATCTTAGAAGTGTTTATTGAGTCCTAAGAGATTTTGAATAGATGCTTTTTAAATTTTCAGCTGCTGACCTAAATAATTTTTCAAAGTAGAGTCTATGCGATTATCTATGAAAGACACTGTAAACTCAGTACTCCAGTTGTTAAATTGTATCTCATAGGGATATGAGCTAACAATTTTTATACTCTTACATATGCACATTGGAAATGAAAACATTAAGTAATGGTGCTAGGCAAAGTTTCTACTGTTCTTGTAATAGGTTACAGATGACCAAGGGAAAGAGGATATAATAGTCAGGTAGTATTAAATTAAAGTTGGAGCCATCAATAAAACTCATTTTTAGCTTAATATAGTTACAGATGACTACATGTGGAAATATCAATATAAAAATATGTGTATGTTTGTGTGTGTGTATGTGTTATGTGTGTTAGTACATACAAATATATCCCCATGCTCTATTAGCAGACAATGTTTAGAAGTATTATCATGTGGTAGCATTGAGCACAATTAGCACGAGGTCTTGGTTTCTAATGGCATTTTATAATAAAAGAAGCCAAGACTCCTTGGAAAAATTGCTTATTTATGACAGGGGAAGTAAATATATAAGACAAACCTGCGATATCTTATATTGCAAAGAAGTAAGGAAAGGAACAGAAAAACAAAACAATATGAGAACATCTGAAAAGGAAATAGGAGTCAACAAAAGAACTACCAACAGCTGAAATTGGAGGAATTTGACCAGCAAAATAAAGTATCACTGTAAAACCCAAAGTATAAGATAAATATCCATGAGTTCATGTTTATATTATTATATGGTTATATAAATTATCAATTGGAGAGAAGAGACAAACTCCCAGTAATAAGAATTCCAAATACTTTATATATATTTATATATGTATATGTATGTAAGCACTCTCTCTCCCTCTCTTTCTCTCTCTCTCTCTCTCTATATATATATATATACGTACACACACATATATACATATACATACACACACACACTCTACCCTAATGGAGGTGGAACATAACTCCTCCCTCCTTTATTTATTTTTTAATCACTTAAAATGTCTAATATAGTTTTAGAAGATAATACAAACGTATAACCCTTAATATTATATATTGACCCTATTTTATTTTTTTGATTTTTTACATCATTGTTGATTTTTAAACAACATTTGCTTCTCACTTCTTTATTTTTTTTTTCTTAAAGATTTACTTATTTATTTATACAAGCACTGGGTACAGTCAGAAGCACAGGGAGGGTGAGAGAATCCACCAGACCCAGAGCGGGGAGCAGAGCAGGCAGAAGGACCGAAGTACACTGCTGAGGGGAGCAGCGGGCTGCAGGAGAGTTCTGTGCGCCATGTGGGACCCTCCTCCGGTGGCCAGGGAGCAGCTGGGGTTCGAACCGGCGCTGCAGAGGCTGTGGGCAGCTTTGCAACACAGCGTTCAACAGCTGTGCCACAGGGGAGGCCCATGATTCTCACTTCTTTAATATGGGTTGTACATATTAACTTCTTTACAAAGAGATAAAGAGGAGAAAATTTACAATGGGGAAACCTGACAAGTTTACCTAGCCAGGATATCAAAGTCAACATTAGTAGAGATGATTCATTGAAAAATACATGCTTTTGATATAAAATGATAAGATGAACACTTTATCTCTCTACTCTTACTCCCCAAAACCCTAGTTTCAAGTCTAATAATGGAAAAAACTATCAAATATACTCCAATGGATGACCATTGTACAAAATATCCGTACTCCTCAGCATCATTATTAGAAACAAGGGGAAATCTAAGAAACTATCACACCAAGAGGATCCTAAGGAAACATGATAACTAAGTCCAAGATAGCAACCTGGATGGTACCTAGGGTACAAAAAGGTCATTTGGTAACAACTAAGAAAGATTTAACGGAGTTTAAACTTTGGTTGTAAATGCAACATCAGCATTAAAAAGATAGAAATTGGCTTTAGTTCATTAGTTATAAAACATGCCATATTAGTTAATACTTGATGTTAATTATGGGAAACATTTTTTCATTTATCATTTTTTACATTTTTAGACAATATTTGCTTCCCCCACCCCCTCAGATTGAGTCCCCATAGAATTCCCTTCCCCAAGGCACCCATTCACCATCACCACAGTCCCGTGTGCTCCTCCCTCCATTCCTCTCCCTCCTCCTCCCCTGCAGGATGTCTCTGGTTTATAATTGTCTGTGTTTGCTTTGTTGTGTTTTGTACTGTTATTATTATTTTTTTACACTAATATCTTCTTATTTGGTTCCCCTATATTCCTGTTATAAGTGAAACCATCCGATATTTTTTCTTTTTCCTTCTGGATTATTTCACTGAGCATAATTCCTTCCAGCTCCATCCACGTTGCTGCGAATGGCATGAGTTTATCTTTTTTGATTGCTGAATAATACTCCATTGTGTATATATGCCACATCTTCTTGATCCAGTCATCTATTTTTGGACATTTGTGTTGTTTCCAGGTTTTACCTATTGTAAATAGTGCTGCAATAAACATAGGTATGCAGGTGCTCTTTTGAATCACTGTTTTTGTGTCAGTAAAAAAAAAATAATAATAGTGGAAACTAATGTGGGGGTTATACAATTGTTATGTAAATTGTTTTGCAAATGTAAAAACTATTCTTAAAACTAAAATTTGGTTTAAAAATTTAGAAAAAGATAACTGGAATAGAGTAATAGGTAAGGGAGATACTTAATGCAGCTGGAAAAGTAATTTGGGGTTACTTTATACAGGCTTTGTAGTTCATGAGAAGGTATCTGGAATTTCTTCCCAATGCAGTGGGCAGCAATTGGATAATATAAAATTGGTTTGGTTTGCTTAGACTGAAAATAATATTTGTGAAGTTCTAGCAGTGTGTAGATGAATGGATTGAAGTTGGAGGTGTGTGGAACAACAATATGAGGATTCAAATAGGAATAATACCAAATGAATGGCAAATGAGGAAATTGATACAGCAGATGTTGAAACATTTCCTTCAGAAATTTTGAATATGATATGAAACAAAAATTAGGCATTAACGGGAAGAAATATGAGATAAATGTAAGATATATATTGGTAGATTTATTACTATGTATTTAAGAGAATACTGACTAGGTTCACTGAGAATGAGAATGAGTTAGATTGAAAATGAAAAAAAGGAACCCTCATACACTGTTGAGGGAATGTAGACTAGTCTCAACTCCTATGGAAAATAGTATGGAAAGTTCTCAAATTATCAATTATAGATCTACTACACTATTCAGCAATTCCTGCCTTGAATTGCAAAAGAATGCAAAAAACACTTTCAGAGAGAAATATGTGTTCCTATGTTCATCGCAGCACTATTTATAATAGGCAAGTTATAGAAACAACTTAAGTGCCCAAATACAAATGAGTGGATTCAAAAGAAATGGTTTATAAACACAATGGAATGCTATGCAACTATAAAAAAAGAGATGAAACCTTGTTGTTTGTGACAGCATGGATGGAAATGAACAGGATATGCTGAGAAAGAAGGAAAAGAAAGAAAAGAGAGGGAAGAAAGGAAGGACGGAAGGGCGGGGGGGGAGGAAAGGAGAAATACTGGATAATTTCATGTGGAATATAGACAAACAAAGATTCATTTATTTATTTATTTAAAAATATTTGATTTATACAAGAACCCGGGGTACAGGCCAGATGTGTGGGAGGGTAAGGGGATTCACCAGAGACAGAGTGGGGAACAGAACAGGCAGACTGGCGATATACACTGCTGAAGAAAGCAGCGGGCAAGACAGGAGAGGTCTGCAGCATCATGTGAGATTCTCTCTGGCCGGCCAGAATGGAATATGCGCAGCAGAGGCTGCGGACAGCTTCACAGTGTGGTGCTTAACCCGTTGTGCCACCAGGGAGGCCCTACAAACAAAAATTTAGACCAAAAGAAACCGTAAGCAACCCTAGAACTCTGTAAAATTGATGCTACCAATGGAGCAAGGGGAAGGTGGTGAA
This sequence comes from Talpa europaea, assembly GCF_964194135.1. Lineage (NCBI taxonomy): Eukaryota > Metazoa > Chordata > Mammalia > Eulipotyphla > Talpidae > Talpa > Talpa europaea. The sequence continues at coordinate 48,562,204 of NC_140072.1, forward strand.
CACTAGGGAGAGGCAGGTCCAATGCACTATTTTGAAAAATTTTGGTTGTTTGGGTGGTTGGTGTGGAATGATATATCTGAAGAATGTGATCCTGTACCTCTCAAACCTGTACAGTGTAAACCAATGTTGCCTCAATAAAATAAAACTTAAAAAAGAGAATACTGTGGAGTTTATATGTTCAGAAGCTTATAGACAGGTATTTATAGGGAATAGAGGGTGTGCTGTGGACAGACTAACAAATGTGGGTATGATGTGGATGAGATTTCAAGAATAATAAATAACCAAGAACGTCTGAGCTATTTACCTGAATTTGCAGTATTAAATACTGTAAAAAAAAAAGAGCCTTATTAAAAAAAAGAAAACATTGAAAATAAAATGTGCAAGAAATAAAATATAAACTTTTACATTTAGTATATATTTTTTGCTATTACAACTTTTGTACCTTTTGTGTCTTCAGTTAGTCTGCAGATAAGTGAACAAACAATGAATTTTAATACATTTTATTAGCAATTTTATTACATAATTTGGACATATTATTCATGTTCCTTCTAGCTATTTAAGATTGCAAAAGTAGTCATAGCTTATTTTTAGGAGACCATTCTTGAATTAATATGACCTTACAGTAACCAAAATAACAATATAGGGTAAAGGTCCATGTGATTATTTGAAATTTGCACTCTTCTGAATAAGTTTGTTTCTACTGTGAATGTATTTCAGAAATTCTGTGTCTCTTCTGACACACACAATTTCTATATAGTCTTAGAGAAAAAAACTATCATATGTTTTTAATTTAAAGAGATATTATTTACAATAGCCAAAAACTAGATTTCAACATTAGAGCCCATCCATTAAAAAACGCCATATGCAACAGCATTGATAGAAAATATGCAGAGTAAGATAAGTCTGACAGAGATACCAAACATCACATGATTTTACTCATATGTGGTATATAGAGAAAATATCAATACATAGATGAATTAAGTAAAACAATAAGCTTTTGGAATAATGGTTACCAGAGGGAGGGAAGAAAGAAGTTATGTAAATTGGGACAAAAGAGACAATTGTATTGTGAAGAATAGAATTGGACTTTTATTGGTGAACTTTATGTATTATATACATATGTAGATTTTCAATGATGCATATCTGAAATTTATATAATATTATGATGAAGTGCTGCTTTAGTAAATAAATAAGGTATAAAAATGACACAAATTTCACCCCTTTGCCAAATACATTTTCAAATAATGGAAATAAATTGTTATTGATTAAATTTAATGACCTATAAAGTAAAAACAAGAAAAATTGGTGTGTTTGGTATGGATAAACTTGTTGAAATACTTTCCTCTCAAAATGAAATTATCTTTGATTACTCATATAAATCTTTCAAACTCTTCAAATCACTTGCTGCATAACTGTACACTGACACAAAAAATGTACATTAGATCTTTTTCGAGACAAGAATTGTGGTGAGAAATAAAAATTCTTTAGAAAATTTGGTAAAACTACAGATATATTCTAGTAGACCCTTTAAGAAATGGGATTCATAAACTGAAATATAATCATGAGATACAGAATAGTTGAAATATTTCTGAAAATGGACAACAAAGTACTTTCATGATGAAAACTCAGGAAGACTTATAAGCAACCATACCTATCTAGGATTAATAGGCTCCCGATTCCAAACGTAAGTCCCCTCTCCCAATCCAGCTTTACCAAGAATATCCTTTTTACCGTTATTCTTCTGCCTGCCTTATAGAAGGCAACACATTTCAATAAGAGTAAGGACTATGGCTAACTCAGTCCTGCAGTGGAATAGATTGTTTTTATCACCAGGGAGCTCCCCAATCCTGGATATGATGAAATCCACTTGTCCATTTTTAACTAGAATGTGGTTAACCTTTCATATGCTGATAAACTTAGGTATCTTTCACTCATTCCTTATGTCAAGGAATTTAAATTAATAATTTTTTATGAGTGAAAGGCATCTCTGTTAGTAGTTCTAACCTCAAGAATCTGTTTAACTGAATAATGCGTGAGGATACTCATGTCCACACAATATATATAGAAAGCTTTCCTCTTTCCGCCTGAACTAAGAAGTCTACTTGTTGAAGGCTTGCTTTGAACTTGGTTTCTCTGGAATTCATGCAATTTCAAATCAATGTCCGTTTACTTGTAAGCTTAACCAAACACAGGACTGTTGCTGCCTGCTAAAGGGAAGAAAAGGACTTCATAAGAGATTTCCATGTAAGTCTTGCCTAAGCAGCCATTCTGACGTTTCTATGGAAACATTCACTCGACAGAATATCATACCAATTCTGTGCTGTGAATGAGGAGATAGGTTCCTTTCATCACTGCATCTCCTAGAATGCAAGCACTTTTCAGAATGAAAGAATGTGGGGAATACAATTCATTATTTTGACAGATAAATGATGAATTCTCTTTAGAAATCATGTTTTTGCTTTTGTTTTGTTTTTAACGCACAGTCCAGCTTTACTTTTAGAATGATTTCTACAAGACTGGGAAAATGAGGATGGAAATTAACATTTATAAAATACCTACTGTGTGCTAGGTACTTTTCAGTACTTTAAAAAAAAACACTTCCTCAGGAGAAGATGGAGATTTATAATTTATATGGTTTGCTTTAAATGGTGCAGCATTCAAATTTGGAAGCCATGATTAAAATCCATCTAGGTCTGTTGGTAAAGCGAATAGTGTCCTTTGTGTCATAACTAGAAATAGAGGCTTCTGGGACCCACTGGCAGACAGTGGAGAACAGGTATGGTTCCAGGTTCCAAAAAGCTGAGACAATACAAGAGATTCTCAGAGAGGAAGTTGCAATTATTAAAATGGGTTGAAAACGGACTTGGACTCTGATAGTAATATCCGTGACCTGGAAGTAGGTTCAATCCAGAGTATTAAAACTCAAAAGAGGGCCTCCCCGGTGGCGCAGTGGTTGAGTGCTGGGTTGTGAAGCTGCCCACGGCCTCTGTGGCGCCGGTTCGATCCCTGGCTGCTCCACTGAAACCAGCTGCTCCTCTGACACTGGAGGAGGGTCCCACATGGCATGCAGACCTCTCCTGCTGCCCGCTGCTCCCCTTAGCAGTGTACTTCGGTCCTTCTGCCTGCTCTGCTCCCCGCTCTGGCTCTGGTGAATTCCCTCACCCTCCCGCGCTTCTGGCTGTACCCAGTGCATGTATAAACAAAAAACAAACAAACAAACAAATAAATAAATAAACATGCCTCTATTAAAAAAAAAAAAAAAAACTCAAAAGAAAGTAGCAGATATGCAGTCAGATATTTAGGTGATAGGAACCAAGGTAGGATTTTGTAATTAATTGTATGATATATTAGGAATGTTTTAGTCTTGTTTCTGCGATTCATCACTGATTCTGGGGCGGAACAGAGGAGTGTCCATTGAAATGTGCCATTTTATCAATGGTAGCTACTATTCTCCTCAGGAAAAGAGCTTTGGGAAAAAAAGACAGAGTTAGCACTTGGCTTAAGCATGAGCCCAGATAAGTCTTCCTATAGCATACCAATTCTATGCAGGGCTATTATAGAAACAAACTCAAATTTTCTGAGAGGAAAAGAGTGTTAATTACACAAGTCAGACCAGCCACTCCCTGTGTCTGTTGCCTTTTTCAGAAATGAACAAAAGTGAATCTTAAACTCCATTCTTGCCATTGCTGAAGGTCCTTGTGGGCAGTCAGTCTGTCATCTACACCACAGCTTTTATAGTCCCACATCGCCCTCTTGTCCTGCGTTTCTGAAACAAAGGAATCGCTGGCCATCTCCTGCACACCTATCAATTTACTTCACATTCTCTGCTCGAAGGGAAGTTTCAGCACACTGTTTGGGACAATGATTAAATTGTGGTTACTACTAGTGGCTCAGGTTTCTCTGTCATACAAACCAGAATCCCTGCTTCTAACATCTGTCTCTCTTCTTTTGACTGTTGCATGCTGCTCCGTGCCAGTGAATGAGAAGGTACATTCCTTTCATCATCCCATCTCTTACAGTACAACCACTTCTTAGAATGAAAAGAAAATGTAGGGGGATGCAGTTCCATATTGTGACAGATAAATTATTCAGGAGAATGTTGATATTTTATACTCTATCTCTGTCCTCTCCTCAGTAAATTTCTGAACCCCTCTTCTCATTTATCTCATATTCACATTAACCATTTATCTGCCTTCCCAACCATATTGTAAATTCCAGGAGGCAAGGGCTTTTTTCTCATTCATATTGTATTTCCCATGGCTATGGGGCACGTTTAATTCCTTGTGAATTGAGTGCAGCATTCATGTCATTGGATCTTTCATTATTCACTGGATCTGTAGACAGGCCTACTGCTGTTTTCATAGGACTACTTTTGAAATACATATCCCATTTAAAATGCTCTCTTTACTAATCTTTTGATTTTTTAGGTGATACATCCGTAATTTCTTACATTTTTATTGTGGAATAGAGTTATAAGTGTATTCATTGTGTTTGTGGTCTTGTTTGTTTCTCTTAAAGTATAGATAGCAGAAATGCATCTGCCACCAGTCAAATTCTCCTTCCTATAAGTGATTTTGACTGTAGTCTATGGGTAACTCCTTTTACACAGGCAAGTAGAAAGGTTGAACAATAGGCCTCCCCGGTGGTGCAGCAGTTGAGCGCTGGGTTGCGAAGCTGCCCGCAGCATCTACAGCGCTGGTTCAATCCCCGGCCCCCGGGCGAGGGTCCCACATGGCATGTAGACCTCTCCTGCCGCCCGCTGCTCCCCTCAGCAGTGTATCATCAGTCTGCCTGTTCTATTCTCCCCTGTGGCTCTGGTGAATTCTCTCACGCTCCCATGCTTCTGACTGTACCCAGTGCTTGTATAAATAAATAAATAAATCTTGAAAAAAAAAAAGAAAGGTTGAAGAATTTGATGATGAGTTTCTTCCTTCATTGACTTAGCCATTAAACCATTTTCTTTTGGTTTGCAAATTTTTCTCCCTTGTACCTTCATTATTGGGTACCAAACCTCCCATTATTCCAGTTTCAATTTACAGCAAGAGTTATTCACTTTGAATTTGATGTGAATGAGTTCTTTGAAGTCTAAATAATATTTATTATTTGCTTATCTTTCTTCAGTTTACATCACATTGCACACTACAAGCCAAAAGCAATGTAGTCTTTCCTTAGCCCAGACTATTCATTGTTAACACTCATCAGTTTTGCATTTAAGATTTTCTATCATTTTCACCAATGTATTTCTCTAGCCAATATTCAAATACCTTACCCCATACTATAATCAGTAGTAATTTCTCTGTTCTTTCAAACATAGATGATTCCATCCATTTAATATTCTTCTTATCATTCACACTCAAACAAGTCTAAATAAGTTGATGAAATTTTACCCCTTGAAACATTTTCTTATTTTTACCTATTCTCATTTTTCGGTGGTTTAAAAACACACACACACACACACACACACACACACACTGCTGTTGTTAATGCCCAAAACTCTGATTATCATTATTCTCAGGAACATTCCCATTTATACCAAGAAATTCTAAATAGCAAACTATCATCTAGTTTTATTTTTCTTTTCTTGTAAATATGTGTTATTTACCTAATATTTCTTAAGAAAGTATCTTTATTGTAGCTGCCTAAATCAAAGCACATTTATCCTCTCCATTTCTGTGGGTTAGGATTTCTGAGCATGGTTTAGTTGGGGTCTCTGTGTAGAGTTTTTCACAGGCTGTAATCCAAGCATCTACTGGGGGTGAGTCAAATTTCAGGTTGGTAATCGTTTGCTCCCAAGTGCACATGATTTTTACAGAACTTAGTTCATTAAGAGCTGTTGGATTGGAAGCTACCTTCTCCTCTGCATGGGTCATGTGGGCCTTTCCTACATGGCAGCTTGCTTATCACATAGCCCCTGCCAGGAATAAAAGTAGAAAAAGAGTGACAGGAAGACTCACTATCTTTCATAACCTAATAGTGGATGTGGTGATTCATCACCTTTGATACATTCTAATGATTGAGTTATACTGTCCAGCTTACACATGAGGAACAGATTTAAATAGCAGGAAATGATTTTCATCTGGGAAATTTTGAAGTCTGTCTACCACAAAGACCGTGATTGGTTTCCTATAACAGGTTAACATAATAGTATTAAACATATGTTTACTGAATTGAAATTATGCACCATTTCACACAAACCTATTAGTGGATGATAGGTTAAAGTATGAAAATTCAAGGTCAGTTTTATTTTCATTAAAAAAAATGTTTATTGATAGCAAAGTCTTAAACTACATTATAAAGGAGGGAGGTTCGACACTTATTTCATATTAATTTTATGTTGCATTGTTTCTACCAATCTCTCATTAACCATAGATACTTTTTTATATCATTTTGCCCTTCCTTATTCCCAATAATTTCTATTGCTATTCTAAAACAAGGACATAGAAACAGTCTGTGGCATACCTTTTCTAGACTTAAATTTGTTGCGTTATCAATTCTGATTACTCCTTAACAGGTTCAGTTTCTACTGTTTTATTTGCCTTAATGAATATTGTTAAAATGGTATTAAAAATCCAATTAAATTGGAATTTAGTGATAATAACAATACAGTATGGCATTTTCTCATTAAGGTTTTTCATATTAACATGAACTACATTTTTCGATTTACATACAACTACTTATGCTAGCTTAAAATAGAACTTGTAATAAGCATTATAAAATATTTGTTTATTCTGTATCTGAATATCATAGAAGTCGTAAAATGATGCCCAAATTGTAATGACCTACTTGGACTTTCTACTCTCAATTGCTCACAATCATATTCCAATACCACTTAACATCTTTGGGAAGGTTTGCTTCTGTTCTGTTCAATATTCTTGAGCCAACCCTGATTTTCTTGAAGGATTTTGAGGAATTCTATGGTGTAAGCTTAAGAGTTTAGTATCGCATCTGATAACAGTATCTCAGTCCAGACTGGGTTCTGTTATTTCCGCTAAGTTTTTAGTATGTTTGTTCTATGGGTCTTTCCTGTAGTGAGAATTCTTGCCTCGGAGTCAGTTAAATGAGCTTCTACTCTAAACTCTCTCAATGACTAAATTTCTTACACTGAACCCAGTTTCCCTGTGACTCAGTCATCAACACAAATTTCCTTCCTTTTTACTGGATAAATACCAACTTGTCTTAGCTAGAATGATGTTCCAAGCATAGCAATACATTTGTATTTTTAATGATTTATCCATTTATGATGTCAGAAATTCATATTGTACTTCAGTTGTGTTAGTGTATATTATTCATTGTCAAAGCAATAGATCCTTCTTTCTTACAATTTTAGGTCTCTGATTTTAGGAAATGCCTTAATTACAAATTCTACAATTTATTTTTGGCCTCTGCCTGTTCAAGCTTCACCTAGCAGCCAACAATGAAAGCTTGGTCTCTAAGCTCAGTTTTTTGTCTTGAGACAATGAGAACCCAGCCTAGCATTATATTAAGAAATTTCCTTCACTATTTAATCAGGTTTTATTTTGCATACAGACAGTTTGGAGTTACCCAAACCCTTGACTGGTATATTTATTAAATAGGAATTGTGTTCTGCTTTACATCATAGATAAATCAAATAATAGTGGTTAATTGGGGTTTATTTTATTTTTATATTATTCTATACTATATTTAGGTGATTGCTTACATTAGTTCAGAGACTTGAGGAAAGCAGGGATAAAGTCTATAAGAGTTTCTTGGATTTTCTATCATTGTAGCAAGGCACCTATCCCTTCTCTACATACAATAGATAGAAGAAAATTCTAGATTTCAGAAGCTTTTGCCCAATATTAATTCCTCCATTTCTTCTTTATTAAGAAAATTCTGATTTTGGTGGGGCCAGTAATGTACCAAACTAAAGCATAAGCAGATAAGCAAGGAAATAAAAATAAAAAAAAATGAATTAAGATAAAATCCCTATGTTTCCTAGACTTTTACAGCTGGATTTTTTGATGTAACACAATTTGACACAGGGATATTGGTGAAAGTCATTGAGTAGGAAATTTGTTTTTTTTTTTTTTTTTTTAGAATGAGTGCTGATTTAGTTAATACATACACCTTTGTTGTTTCCCCTTCCTCTTTCTTTCTGCCAGAAGCATTGTTGCAAAATTTAAATTGCAGCTGGAGCTTTTATTCAGCTGCTATATCCTAGTTCAGCTGTAATGGTTGCTTTTGCCCAGAATCCATTTACATTGGCCAGGTATCTCTTCTGAACCATTCCATGTCCATGCCATAGTGGAAATTGTGAATGTTGGGTACTGTTGCAGGCTTCCACATCTCTTGAATAATGACCAAAGAACATCCAAGAGAACAATAGCCATCTCCTCTCTTACGCACTTAAAAAATTATAACAGTTCTACACTAGCTGCTTCTCAAATATTTTGTTATCTGAAAACACGATGATCCTATTATCTTGTTTAAGTCTATGGTGTTTGCAGATTCTGTTACGTAACACTGAATGCAAATACTGGCTAATAGGGAAAGTTACTTCAACATTGACTTACAGCCTCTTTTACAGAACACTCTGGGCATATACAATCCGTTTAACATTTTTATTGCCTGGGGAGCTAATATTCAAAATACCCTCTGGTACTGGAGTCTGATCTCCAATCTTAGGCTAGTCAACTGTATAATCCACTGTCAAATTCTTTTTTTTTAATAATATTATTTTTTATTTTTTTACATCATTGTTCATTTTTTTTTTTTTATAGAGGCATGCTTTATTTGTTTGCTGGTTTGTTTGTTTGTTTTGTTTATACATGCACTGGGTACAGTCAGAAGCGCGGGAGGGTGAGAGAATTCACCAGAGCCAGAGCGGGGAGCAGAGCAGACAGAAGGTCCGAAGTACACTGCTGAGGGGAGCAGCGGGCGGCAGGAGAGGTCTGCGCGCCATGTGGGACCCTCCTCCAGTGGCCTGGGAGCAGCCGGGGATCGAACCGGCGCCGCAGAGGCCGCGGGCAGCTTCGCAACCCAGCGCTCAACCGCTGCGCCACCGGGGAGGCCCCATTGTTCATTTTTAAACAATATTTGCTTCCCCCCACCACCTCAGGTGTAGTCCCCATAGAGTTTCCTTCACCAGTGGACCCGTGCACCATCACCACAGTACCCTGTGCTCCCCCCTCCCTCCCTCTGATCCCTCTCCCTCCTCCTCC